>NW_027117394.1:30000-32500 GCF_038362705.1 Apiospora aurea | reverse complement strand
TGTTGGTTCGCGGCGTTTCGAGGGGTCTACGGCGGATTTCCTCTCGCAGTTACCCTGTAGCTTACCCGGTAGCGGGTGCAAAATGGCCCGTACCCGGCCGGCCCGGCCTGTGAGCGATGCGGGCGATACGCCACCGGACGGCCGGCGCCGACGCGGCCCCTACGCACGTGGATTCGTCCCCGTACGTGGCCTGGCCGTCGAGCAACCGCCAAGGTGTCCTGGCGGGAAATCCGACCTAGCTACCCTGTAGCGCGGCCTAGGTTTGGCCCGGCCGCTCACTGGGCTGGGCGGGTGGCCGAAAAGGCGCCGGCCAAACCCCCCTCAGTGCGGAGGGGTTACCCTGTAGCTACCCGGTAGCTACCCGGTAGCGGCTGGAAATTCGGCGACGGCGGGACGGGCAGGGCCACGCCGCCCACGGCCGCGTGGCCGTCGCAGCACGAGCCGGGGCGCGCACCGGATGGCCGCCGACCCGGCGCCGCGGGCCGCCGCGCTCGCGAGATAATTTAGCGCTCCAGGGTAAGCTCCAGGGTAAGCTCCAGGGTAAGCTCCAGGGTATCCATGTGCGGATCCGAGGCTGGTTTGTATGGGGAACTCACGATTATTTTTTTTTCCCATACTAAATCTTTTTTCGGAAAATACGTCCGCGGCGCAGAAGCCGCCGAGCCGGGTTTTAGACCCGACCGGGGTCGCAGGGCCCATGTGGGAGAGCGGTTGGCCGCCGGCGGGGCGTGGTGCGCCTTGTGGCGGCCACCCGGCGCGCCGCCGCGACCCCTGCGAGGACCTCGGAAGGGGCCCGCGGGCGGGTGCAGGGTAGCCTCGGAAGAAAGGGGCGAAATCGCCGGGTGAGCTGCCGCCCTTTTGGGGGGGGTGATTTTTCGCGGGCGGGCGTGGCGGGCCGGGATTTTCGCAACGAAGCTCGGGGCGCGGTGGGTGCTTGGGGGTGTGTTTCGCGCTACCCTGTAGCTACCCTGTAGCGGGCGTTGGGCCGGCCGCTCGGGGGCCTGGGCCTGGAACCATAGGGCACATGCGCCGTGGCCCCAGGGCGTTAGGCCTGTCGTTCTAGGGCGTATACGCGGCTGCAGGGTACGCTACAGGGTAACCGGGTGGTCTTGGGGCGATTTGGTGTGCGGCGCGGCTACAGGGTAGCGCGGGTGGACGTGGGCGGTTCGACTGGGTGGCTACAGGGTAGCTACAGGGTAGCGGTCCGCGGGGGGTTACCCTGTAGCGAGGACGCCGTCCCGCACGACGCGAATCGGGAAACGGCGACGACGACGGGACGCCCCTCGGCGGGCAGCCCGCGCGCCCTCGCCGCCGCGGAAATCCCGATTCCGACCTGGGGGGTTACCCTGTAGCTACCCTGTAGCTACCCTGTAGCGACACCTTCCCGCCGCGGAAACGCGGCGACGACGAGGCCGACGGGCCCCGCGCGCAGCCCGGCCGGCCCGCGCGAATTTGGGCGATCGAATGCGCTATGCGGGGCGCGCGTGGCGTGTCGCCCAGGGGAGATAGGCCGGAGGGTGTCCGGAAACGAAATCGGCACAGCAGCAGATGAAGTCAAGTGTACGACTTCACCTACCCAGCTCGGACCAAAAGTGCACTCGGGCAAAAAGTGGCCGATATCCGCGCCGCGGCGTGTGTCTACGCGTAGCGCCGCGCGCCGCGCGCCTGGCGCACCGCGCCGTTTTGCCCTGCGAGGCCGGGAAGGCGAGATACGGCCCAAGTGTCCTGGCGCCGAATCGGAACCGGCTACCCTGTAGCGCGGCCTGGACTTGGCCGGCTGGAAATGCTGGCTGCGCGGCCGGGCGCCAAAGCCCGCCCCAACCCGGCCCAGTGCGCGTGGGGGTTACCCGGTAGCTACCCTGGAGCTACCCTGGAGCTACCCTGGAGCTACCCTGGAGCTACCCTGTGGCGGAGACAAAACCGGCGGCGGCGAGGCCGGCGAGGCCGCGGCGACGACGAGGCCTGGCGCGTTCGATAGAGCGCGGCGAGACGCCCAGGTTTGCCTTAGGCGGCGCAGGCCTCCGGGGCCTCGTTGGCGAGTTACCGGGCTGGGTGTCCTGGGCGGGTCCAGGGTAACCCCGCAAAAAGCGCGAGGGCCGGACACGACTAAGTACGAAAAAAATGTGCAGAACCGAAGTTGGTTTGTATGGGGAACTCACGATTATTTTTTTTCCCATACTAAATCTTTTTCGGAAAATACATCCGCGGCACAGAACCCCCGGAGCCGGGTTTTGGACCCGATTTGGGTCGCAGGGTACATGAGGAAGCAGAAAATGCAAGCAAAGCAAGCAATTGCGGCGCCCAAGCCTCTGCTTCTCTCAACTGTTCCATATTTGACTGCTCTCTACTGCGTGTTCTCCCTTATGAGCATAGTAGTTAGCGACCCCCCCTAGGCGGTACACAAGCAACCATATCTAGGATGGACGATGGACCTACAGGTGACTTTTCGCGCTGTAGGCCGTCCGATCGGTTCTGTGGATAACTGGCCGTTGGCTAGCCC
>NW_027117394.1:20000-22500 GCF_038362705.1 Apiospora aurea | reverse complement strand
CGCCAAATCGTACGCGGCGCCGGACCTAGCAAGCACCACGGCCGGACCGCAAAAGGCCGTTTTGAGTTTTGCGTGTTTCGACCTTCCGACTCGAAAAAGCCAAATCTCGATCCGGGCGTCCGAGGACGACGGGGCTCGGCCCGTTCGAGCCAGCACGGCGTGGCGGACCGGGCAAGCACCGCCTCGTGTTGGTTCGCGGCGTTTCGAGGGGTCTACGGCGGATTTCCTCTCGCAGTTACCCTGTAGCTTACCCGGTAGCGGGTGCAAAATGGCCCGTACCCGGCCGGCCCGGCCTGTGAGCGATGCGGGCGATACGCCACCGGACGGCCGGCGCCGACGCGGCCCCTACGCACGTGGATTCGTCCCCGTACGTGGCCTGGCCGTCGAGCAACCGCCAAGGTGTCCTGGCGGGAAATCCGACCTAGCTACCCTGTAGCGCGGCCTAGGTTTGGCCCGGCCGCTCACTGGGCTGGGCGGGTGGCCGAAAAGGCGCCGGCCAAACCCCCCCTCAGTGCGGAGGGGTTACCCTGTAGCTACCCGGTAGCTACCCGGTAGCGGCTGGAAATTCGGCGACGGCGGGACGGGCAGGGCCACGCCGCCCACGGCCGCGTGGCCGTCGCAGCACGAGCCGGGGCGCGCACCGGATGGCCGCCGACCCGGCGCCGCGGGCCGCCGCGCTCGCGAGATAATTTAGCGCTCCAGGGTAAGCTCCAGGGTAAGCTCCAGGGTAAGCTCCAGGGTATCCATGTGCGGATCCGAGGCTGGTTTGTATGGGGAACTCACGATTATTTTTTTTTCCCATACTAAATCTTTTTTCGGAAAATACGTCCGCGGCGCAGAAGCCGCCGAGCCGGGTTTTAGACCCGACCGGGGTCGCAGGGCCCATGTGGGAGAGCGGTTGGCCGCCGGCGGGGCGTGGTGCGCCTTGTGGCGGCCACCCGGCGCGCCGCCGCGACCCCTGCGAGGACCTCGGAAGGGGCCCGCGGGCGGGTGCAGGGTAGCCTCGGAAGAAAGGGGCGAAATCGCCGGGTGAGCTGCCGCCCTTTTGGGGGGGTGATTTTTCGCGGGCGGGCGTGGCGGGCCGGGATTTTCGCAACGAAGCTCGGGGCGCGGTGGGTGCTTGGGGGTGTGTTTCGCGCTACCCTGTAGCTACCCTGTAGCGGGCGTTGGGCCGGCCGCTCGGGGGCCTGGGCCTGGAACCATAGGGCACATGCGCCGTGGCCCCAGGGCGTTAGGCCTGTCGTTCTAGGGCGTATACGCGGCTGCAGGGTACGCTACAGGGTAACCGGGTGGTCTTGGGGCGATTTGGTGTGCGGCGCGGCTACAGGGTAGCGCGGGTGGACGTGGGCGGTTCGACTGGGTGGCTACAGGGTAGCTACAGGGTAGCGGTCCGCGGGGGGTTACCCTGTAGCGAGGACGCCGTCCCGCACGACGCGAATCGGGAAACGGCGACGACGACGGGACGCCCCTCGGCGGGCAGCCCGCGCGCCCTCGCCGCCGCGGAAATCCCGATTCCGACCTGGGGGGGTTACCCTGTAGCTACCCTGTAGCTACCCTGTAGCGACACCTTCCCGCCGCGGAAACGCGGCGACGACGAGGCCGACGGGCCCCGCGCGCAGCCCGGCCGGCCCGCGCGAATTTGGGCGATCGAATGCGCTATGCGGGGCGCGCGTGGCGTGTCGCCCAGGGGAGATAGGCCGGAGGGTGTCCGGAAACGAAATCGGCACAGCAGCAGATGAAGTCAAGTGTACGACTTCACCTACCCAGCTCGGACCAAAAGTGCACTCGGGCAAAAAGTGGCCGATATCCGCGCCGCGGCGTGTGTCTACGCGTAGCGCCGCGCGCCGCGCGCCTGGCGCACCGCGCCGTTTTGCCCTGCGAGGCCGGGAAGGCGAGATACGGCCCAAGTGTCCTGGCGCCGAATCGGAACCGGCTACCCTGTAGCGCGGCCTGGACTTGGCCGGCTGGAAATGCTGGCTGCGCGGCCGGGCGCCAAAGCCCGCCCCAACCCGGCCCAGTGCGCGTGGGGGTTACCCGGTAGCTACCCTGGAGCTACCCTGGAGCTACCCTGGAGCTACCCTGGAGCTACCCTGTGGCGGAGACAAAACCGGCGGCGGCGAGGCCGGCGAGGCCGCGGCGACGACGAGGCCTGGCGCGTTCGATAGAGCGCGGCGAGACGCCCAGGTTTGCCTTAGGCGGCGCAGGCCTCCGGGGCCTCGTTGGCGAGTTACCGGGCTGGGTGTCCTGGGCGGGTCCAGGGTAACCCCGCAAAAAGCGCGAGGGCCGGACACGACTAAGTACGAAAAAAATGTGCAGAACCGAAGTTGGTTTGTATGGGGAACTCACGATTATTTTTTTTTCCCATACTAAATCTTTTTTCGGAAAATACATCCGCGGCACAGAACCCCCGGAGCCGGGTTTTGGACCCGATTTGGGTCGCAGGGTACATGAGGAAGCAGAAAATGCAAGCAAAGCAAGCAATTGCGGCGCCCAAGCCTCT